>NW_027362771.1:217111663-217124163 GCF_046119375.1 Phyllobates terribilis
GCCCCGTGTGTGTGGTGTTGTACAGCAGCAGCAGGCAGCCCCGTGTGTGTGTGTGTGTACAGCGAGCAGCAGCCCCGTGTGTGTGTACAGCAGCAGCAGCCCCGTGTGTGTGTACAGCAGCAGCAGCCCCGTGTGTGTGTACAGCAGCAGCAGCCCCGTGTGTGTGTACAGCAGCAGCAGCCCCGTGTGTGTGTGTACAGCAGCAGCAGCCCCGTGTGTGTGTGTACAGCAGCAGCAGCCCCGTGTGTGTGTGTCAGCAGCAGCAGCCGTGTGTGTGTGTGTACAGCAGCAGCAGCCCCGTGTGTGTGTGTACAGCAGCAGCAGCCCCGTGTGTGTGTGTGTACAGCAGCAGCAGCCCCGTGTGTGTGTGTGTACAGCAGCAGCAGCAGCCCCGTGTGTGTGTGTACAGCAGCAGCAGCAGCCCCGTGGTGTGTGTACAGCAGCAGCAGCCCGTGTGTGTGTGTACAGCAGCAGCAGCAGCCCCGTGTGTGTGTGTGTACAGCAGCAGCAGCAGCCCGTGTGTGTGTGTACAGCAGCAGCAGCCCCGTGTGTGTGTGTGTACAGCAGCAGCAGCAGCCCCGTGTGTGTGTGTGTACAGCAGCAGCAGCCCCGTGTGTGTGTGTACAGCAGCAGCAGCAGCCCCGTGTGTGTGTGTGTACAGCAGCAGCAGCCCCGTGTGTGTGTGGTGTACAGCAGCAGCAGCAGCCCCGTGTGTGTGTGTGTGTACAGCAGCAGCAGCAGCCCCGTGTGTGTGTGTGTGTACAGCAGCAGCAGCAGCCCCGTGTGTGTGTGTGTACAGCAGCAGCAGCAGCCCGTGTGTGTGTGTGTACAGCAGCAGCAGCAGCCCCGTGTGTGTGTGTACAGCAGCAGCAGCAGCCCCGTGTGTGTGTGTACAGCAGCAGCAGCCCCGTGTGTGTGTGTACAGCAGCAGCAGCAGCCCCGTGTGTGTGTACAGCAGCAGCAGCAGCCCCGTGTGTGTGTGTGTACAGCAGCAGCAGCCCCGTGTGTGTGTGTACAGCAGCAGCAGCAGCCCCGTGTGTGTGTGTACAGCAGCAGCAGCAGCCCCGTGTGTGTGTGTACAGCAGCAGCAGCCCCGTGTGTGTGTGTACAGCAGCAGCAGCCCCGTGTGTGTGTGTGTACAGCAGCAGCAGCCCCGTGTGTGTGTGTACAGCAGCAGCAGCCCCGTGTGTGTGTGTACAGCAGCAGCAGCCCCGTGTGTGTGTACAGCAGCAGCAGCCCCGTGTGTGTGTACAGCAGCAGCAGCCCCGTGTGTGTGTGTACAGCAGCAGCAGCCCCGTGTGTGTGTGTACAGCAGCAGCAGCCCCGTGTGTGTGTGTACAGCAGCAGCAGCCCCGTGTGTGTGTGTACAGCAGCAGCAGCCCCGTGTGTGTGTGTGTACAGCAGCAGCAGCCCCGTGTGTGTGTGTGTACAGCAGCAGCAGCCCCGTGTGTGTGTGTACAGCAGCAGCAGCCCCGTGTGTGTGTGTACAGCAGCAGCAGCCCCGTTGTGTGTGTGTGTACAGCAGCAGCAGCCCCGTGTGTGTGTGTACAGCAGCAGCAGCCCCGTGTGTGTGTGTACAGCAGCAGCAGCCCCGTGTGTGTGTGTGTACAGCAGCAGCAGCCCCGTGTGTGTGTGTGTACAGCAGCAGCAGCCCCGTGTGTGTGTGTGTACAGCAGCAGCAGCCCCGTGTGTGTGTGTACAGCAGCAGCAGCCCCGTGTGTGTGTGTGTACAGCAGCAGCAGCCCCGTGTGTGTGTGTGTACAGCAGCAGCAGCCCCGTGTGTGTGTGTGTACAGCAGCAGCAGCCCCGTGTGTGTGTGTACAGCAGCAGCAGCCCCGTGTGTGTGTGTACAGCAGCAGCAGCCCCGTGTGTGTGTGTACAGCAGCAGCAGCCCCGTGTGTGTGTGTACAGCAGCAGCAGCCCCGTGTGTGTGTGTACAGCAGCAGCAGCCCCGTGTGTGTGTGTACAGCAGCAGCAGCCCCGTGTGTGTGTGTACAGCAGCAGCAGCCCCGTGTGTGTGTGTGTACAGCAGCAGCAGCCCGTGTGTGTGTGTGTACAGCAGCAGCAGCCCCGTGTGTGTGTGTGTACAGCAGCAGCAGCAGCCCCGTGTGTGTGTGTGTACAGCAGCAGCAGCAGCCCCGTGTGTGTGTGTGTACAGCAGCAGCAGCAGCCCCGTGTGTGTGTGTGTACAGCAGCAGCAGCAGCCCCGTGTGTGTGTGTGTACAGCAGCAGCAGCAGCCCCGGTGTGTGTGTACAGCAGCAGCAGCAGCCCCGTGTGTGTGTGTGTACAGCAGCAGCAGCAGCCCCGTGTGTGTGTACAGCAGCAGCAGCCCCGTGTGTGTGTGTGTGTACAGCAGCAGCAGCCCCGTGTGTGTGTGTGTACAGCAGCAGCAGCCCCGTGTGTGTGTGTACAGCAGCAGCAGCCCCGTGTGTGTGTGTGTACAGCAGCAGCAGCCCCGTGTGTGTGTGTGTACAGCAGCAGCAGCCCCGTGTGTGTGTGTGTACAGCAGCAGCAGCCCCGTGTGTGTGTGTGTACAGCAGCAGCAGCCCCGTGTGTGTGTTTACAGCAGCAGCAGCAGCCCCGTGTGTGTGTGTACAGCAGCAGCAGCAGCCCCGTGTGTGTGTGTACAGCAGCAGCAGCAGCCCCGTGTGTGTGTGTACAGCAGCAGCAGCAGCCCCGTGTGTGTGTGTGTACAGCAGCAGCAGCAGCCCCGTGTGTGTGTGTGTACAGCAGCAGCAGCAGCCCCGTGTGTGTGTGTGTACAGCAGCAGCAGCAGCCCCGTGTGTGTGTGTGTACAGCAGCAGCAGCAGCCCCGTGTGTGTGTGTGTACAGCAGCAGCAGCAGCCCCGTGTGTGTGTGTGTACAGCAGCAGCAGCAGCCCCGTGTGTGTGTGTGTACAGCAGCAGCAGCAGCCCCGTGTGTGTGTGTGTACAGCAGCAGCCCCGTGTGTGTGTGTGTACAGCAGCAGCAGCCCCGTGTGTGTGTGTGTGTACAGCAGCATTAGCCCCGTGTGTGTGTGTACAGCAGCAGCCCCGTGTGTGTGTGTACAGCAGCAGCAGCCCCGTGTGTGTGTGTACAGCAGCAGCAGCCCCGTGTGTGTGTGTACAGCAGCAGCAGCCCCGTGTGTGTGTGTACAGCAGCAGCAGCCCCGTGTGTGTGTGTACAGCAGCAGCAGCCCCGTGTGTGTGTGTACAGCAGCAGCAGCCCCGTGTGTGTGTGTACAGCAGCAGCAGCCCCGTGTGTGTGTGTACAGCAGCAGCAGCCCCGTGTGTGTGTGTACAGCAGCAGCAGCCCCGTGTGTGTGTACAGCAGCAGCAGCCCCGTGTGTGTGTGTACAGCAGCAGCAGCCCCGTGTGTGTGTGTACAGCAGCAGCAGCCCCGTGTGTGTACAGCAGCAGCCCCGTGTGTGTACAGCAGCAGCAGCCCCGTGTGTGTGTGTACAGCAGCAGCAGCCCCGTGTGTGTGTGTACAGCAGCAGCAGCCTTGTACAGCAGCAGCAGCCCCGTGTGTGTGTGTACAGCAGCAGCAGCAGCAGCCCCGTGTGTGTGTGTACAGCAGCAGCAGCAGCCCCGTGTGTGTGTGTACAGCAGCAGCAGCAGCAGCCCCGTGTGTGTGTGTACAGCAGCAGCAGCAGCAGCCCGTGTGTGTGTGTACAGCAGCAGCAGCAGCCCCGTGTGTGTGTGTACAGCAGCAGCCCCGTGTGTGTGTGTGTACAACAGCAGCAGCCCCGTGTGTGTGTGTGTACAGCAGCAGCAGCAGCCCCGTGTGTGTGTGTACAGCAGCAGCAGCAGCCCCGTGTGTGTGTGTACAGCAGCAGCAGCAGCCCCGTGTGTGTGTGTACAGCAGCAGCAGCAGCCCCGTGTGTGTGTGTACAGCAGCAGCAGCAGCCCCGTGTGTGTGTGTACAGCAGCAGCAGCAGCCCCGTGTGTGTGTGTACAGCAGCAGCAGCAGCCCCGTGTGTGTGTGTACAGCAGCAGCAGCAGCCCCGTGTGTGTGTGTACAGCAGCAGCAGCAGCCCCGTGTGTGTGTGTACAGCAGCAGCAGCAGCCCCGTGTGTGTGTGTACAGCAGCAGCAGCCCCGTGTGTGTGTGTACAGCAGCAGCAGCAGCCCCTGTGTGTGTGTGTACAGCAGCAGCAGCAGCCCCGTGTGTGTGTGTACAGCAGCAGCCCCGTGTGTGTGTGTACAGCAGCAGCAGCAGCCCCGTGTGTGTGTGTACAGCAGCAGCAGCAGCCCCGTGTGTGTGTGTACAGCAGCAGCAGCAGCCCCGTGTGTGTGTGTACAGCAGCAGCAGCAGCCCCGTGTGTGTGTGTACAGCAGCAGCAGCAGCCCCGTGTGTGTGTGTACAGCAGCAGCAGCAGCCCCGTGTGTGTGTACAGCAGCAGCAGCAGCCCCGTTTGTGTGTGTGTACAGCAGCAGCAGCCCCGTGTGTGTGTACAGCAGCAGCAGCCCCGTGTGTGTGTGTGTACAGCAGCAGCAGCCCCGTGTGTGTGTGTGTACAGCAGCAGCAGCCCCGTGTGTGTGTGTGTACAGCAGCAGCAGCCCCGTGTGTGTGTGTACAGCAGCAGCAGCCCCGTGTGTGTGTGTGTACAGCAGCAGCAGCCCCGTGTGTGTGTGTGTACAGCAGCAGCAGCCCCGTGTGTGTGTGTGTACAGCAGCAGCAGCCCCGTGTGTGTGTGTACAGCAGCAGCAGCCCCGTGTGTGTGTGTACAGCAGCAGCAGCCCCGTGTGTGTGTGTACAGCAGCAGCAGCCCCGTGTGTGTGTGTACAGCAGCAGCAGCCCCGTGTGTGTGTGTACAGCAGCAGCAGCCCCGTGTGTGTGTGTACAGCAGCAGCAGCCCCGCAGCAGCAGCAGCCCCGTGTGTGTGTGTACAGCAGCAGCAGCCCCGTGTGTGTGGTGTGTGTACAGCAGCAGCAGCCCCGTGTGTGTGTGTGTACAGCAGCAGCAGCCCCGTGTGTGTGTGTACAGCAGCAGCAGCCCTGTGTGTGTGTGTACAGCAGCAGCAGCCCCGTGTGTGTGTGTACAGCACGCAGCAGCCCCGTGTGTGTGTGTGTACAGCAGCAGCAGCCCCGTGTGTGTGTACAGCAGCAGCAGCCCCGTGTGTGTGTGTGTACAGCAGCAGCAGCCCCGTGTGTGTGTGTGTGTACAGCAGCAGCAGCCCCGTGTGTGTGTGTGTGTACAGCAGCAGCAGCCCCGTGTGTGTGTGTACAGCAGCAGCAGCCCCGTGTGTGTGTACAGCAGCAGCAGCCCCGTGTGTGTGTGTACAGCAGCAGCAGCCCCGTGTGTGTGTGTGTGTGTGTGTACAGCAGCAGCAGCCCCGTGTGTGTGTGTGTGTGTACAGCAGCAGCAGCCCCGTGTGTGTGTGTGTGTACAGCAGCAGCAGCCCCGTGTGTGTGTGTGTGTACAGCAGCAGCAGCCCCGGTGTGTGTGTGTACAGCAGCAGCAGCCCCGTGTGTGTGTGTGTACAGCAGCAGCAGCCCCGTGTGTGTGTACAGCAGCAGCAGCCCCGTGTGTGTTGGGTGTGTACAGCAGCAGCAGCAGCCCCTGTGTGTGTGTGTGTACAGCAGCAGCAGCCCCGTGTGTGTGTGTACAGCAGCAGCAGCAGCCCCGTGTGTGTGTGTGTACAGCAGCAGCAGCCCCGTGTGTGTGTGTACAGCAGCAGCAGCAGCCCCGTGTGTGTGTGTACAGCAGCAGCAGCAGCCCCGTGTGTGTGTGTACAGCAGCAGCAGCAGCCCCGTGTGTGTGTGTACAGCAGCAGCAGCAGCCCCGTGTGTGTGTGTACAGCAGCAGCAGCAGCCCCCGTGTGTGTGTGTGTACAGCAGCAGCAGCAGCCCCGTGTGTGTGTGTACAGCAGCAGCAGCCCCGTGTGTGTGTGTACAGCAGCAGCCCCGTGTGTGTGTGTGACAGCAGCAGCCCCGTGTGTGTGTGTACAGCAGCAGCAGCCCCGTGTGTGTGTGTGTACAGCAGCAGCAGCAGCCCCGTGTGTGTGTGTGTACAGCAGCAGCAGCCCCGTGTGTGTGTGGTACAGCAGCGCAGCCCCGTGTGTGTGTGTGTGTGCAGCAGCAGCAGCCCCGTGTGTGTGTGTACAGCAGCAGCAGCAGCAGCCCGTGTGTGTGTGTGTACAGCAGCAGCAGCCCCGTGTGTGTGTGTACAGCAGCAGCAGCCCCGTGTGTGTGTGTACAGCAGCAGCAGCCCCGTGTGTGTGTGTACAGCAGCAGCCCCGTGTGTGTGTACAGCAGCAGCCCCGTGTGTGTGTGTGTACAGCAGCAGCAGCAGCCCCGTGTGTGTGTGTACAGCAGCAGCCCCGTGTGTGTGTACAGCAGCAGCAGCAGCCCCGTGTGTGTGTACAGCAGCAGCCCCCGTGTGTGTGTACAGCAGCAGCAGCAGCCCCGTGTGTGTGTGTACAGCAGCAGCAGCAGCCCCGTGTGTGTGTGTACAGCAGCAGCCCCCGTGTGTGTGTGTACAGCAGCAGCAGCAGCCCCGTGTGTGTGTGTACAGCAGCAGCAGCAGCCCCGTGTGTGTGTGTACAGCAGCAGCAGCAGCCCCGTGTGTGTGTGTACAGCAGCAGCAGCCCCGTGTGTGTGTGTACAGCAGCAGCAGCAGCCCCGTGTGTGTGTGTGTACAGCAGCAGCAGCCCCGTGTGTGTGTGTGTACAGCAGCAGCAGCCCCGTGTGTGTGTGTGTGTACAGCAGCAGCAGCAGCCCCGTGTGTGTGTGTGTACAGCAGCAGCAGCAGCCCCGTGTGTGTGTGTACAGCAGCAGCAGCAGCCCCGTGTGTGTGTGTGTACTGCAGCAGCAGCCCCGTGTGTGTGTGTGTACTGCAGCAGCAGCCCCGTGTGTGTGTGTACAGCAGCAGCAGCAGCAGCCCCTGTGTGTGTGTGTGTACAGCAGCAGCAGCAGCCCAGCTGTGTGTGTGTGTGTACAGCAGCAGCAGCCCCGTGTGTGTGTGTGTACAGCAGCAGCAGCAGCAGCCCCGTGTGCGTGTGTGTACAGCAGCAGCAGCAGCAGCCCCGTGTGTGTGTGTACAGCAGCAGCAGCAGCCCCGTGTGTGTGTGTACAGCAGCAGCAGCAGCCCCGTGTGTGTGTGTACAGCAGCAGCAGCCCCGTGTGTGTGTGTGTGTGTACAGCAGCAGCAGCCCCGTGTGTGTGTGTGTACAGCAGCAGCAGCCCCGTGTGTGTGTGTGTACAGCAGCAGCAGCCCCGTGTGTGTGTGTGTGTGTGTGTGTGTACAGCAGCAGCAGCCCCGTGTGTGTGTGTGTACAGCAGCAGCAGCCCCGTGTGTTTGTACAGCAGCAGCCCCGTGTGTGTGTGTGTGTGTGTGTACAGCAGCAGCAGCCCCGTGTGTGTGTGTACAGCAGCAGCAGCCCCGTGTGTGTGTGTGTGTACAGCAGCAGCCCCGTGTGTGTGTGTGTGTACAGCAGCAGCAGCCCCGTGTGTGTGTGTACAGCAGCAGCAGCCCCGTGTGTGTGTGTACAGCAGCAGCAGCCCCGTGTGTGTGTACAGCAGCAGCAGCCCCGTGTGTGTGTACAGCAGCAGCAGCCCCGTGTGTGTGTGTGTGTACAGCAGCAGCAGCACCGTGTGTGTGTGTGTGTGTACAGCAGCAGCAGGCACCCGTGTGTGTGTGTGTACAGCAGCAGCAGCACCGTGTGTGTGTGTGACTGCAGCAGCAGCACCGTGTGTGTGTGTGTGTACAGCAGCAGCAGCCCCGTGTGTGTGTACTGCAGCAGCAGCCCCGTGTGTGTGTGTACAGCAGCAGCAGCAGCAGCCCCGTGTGTGTGTGTACAGCAGCAGCAGCCCCGTGTGTGTGTGTGTACAGCAGCAGCAGCCCCGTGTGTGTGTGTACAGCAGCAGCAGCCCCGTGTGTGTGTGTACAGCAGCAGCAGCAGCCCCGTGTGTGTGTGTACAGCAGCAGCAGCAGCCCCGTGTGTGTGTGTACAGCAGCAGCAGCAGCCCCGTGTGTGTGTGTACAGCAGCAGCCCCGTGTGTGTGTGTACAGCAGCAGCAGCAGCCCCGTGTGTGTGTGTACAGCAGCAGCCCCGTGTGTGTGTGTACAGCAGCAGCAGCAGCCCCGTGTGTGTGTGTACAGCAGCAGCAGCAGCCCCGTGTGTGTGTGTACAGCAGCAGCAGCAGCCCCGTGTGTGTGTGTACAGCAGCAGCAGCAGCCCCGTGTGTGTGTGTACAGCAGCAGCAGCAGCCCCGTGTGTGTGTGTACAGCAGCAGCAGCCCCGTGTGTGTGTGTACAGCAGCAGCAGCCCCGTGTGTGTGTGTACAGCAGCAGCAGCAGCCCCGTGTGTGTGTGTACAGCAGCAGCAGCAGCCCCGTGTGTGTGTGTACAGCAGCAGCAGCAGCCCCGTGTGTGTGTGTACAGCAGCAGCCCCGTGTGTGTGTGTACAGCAGCAGCAGCAGCCCCGTGTGTGTGTACAGCAGCAGCAGCAGCCCCGTGTGTGTGTACAGCAGCAGCAGCAGCCCCGTGTGTGTGTACAGCAGCAGCAGCAGCCCCGTGTGTGTGTGTACAGCAGCAGCAGCAGCCCCGTGTGTGTGTGTACAGCAGCAGCAGCAGCCCCGTGTGTGTGTACAGCAGCAGCAGCAGCCCCGTGTGTGTGTACAGCAGCAGCAGCCCCGTGTGTGTGTACAGCAGCAGCAGCCCCGTGTGTGTGTGTGTACAGCAGCAGCAGCCCCGTGTGTGTGTGTGTACAGCAGCAGCAGCCCCGTGTGTGTGTGTACAGCAGCAGCAGCCCCGTGTGTGTGTGTACAGCAGCAGCAGCCCCGTGTGTGTGTACAGCAGCAGCAGCCCCGTGTGTGTGTACAGCAGCAGCAGCCCCGTGTGTGTGTGTGTACAGCAGCAGCAGCCCCGTTTGTGTGTGTGTACAGCAGCAGCAGCCCCGTGTGTGTGTGTACAGCAGCAGCAGCCCCGTGTGTGTGTGTACAGCAGCAGCAGCCCCGTGTGTGTGTGTACAGCAGCAGCAGCCCCGTGTGTGTGTGTGTACAGCAGCAGCAGCCCCGTGTGTGTGTACAGCAGCAGCAGCCCCGTGTGTGTGTACAGCAGCAGCAGCCCCGTGTGTGTGTACAGCAGCAGCAGCCCCGTGTGTGTGTACAGTAGCAGCAGCCCCGTGTGTGTGTGTGTGTACAGCAGCAGCAGCCCCGTGTGTGTGTGTGTGTACAGCAGCAGCAGCCCCGTGTGTGTGTGTGTGTACAGCAGCAGCAGCCCCGTGTGTGTGTACAGCAGCAGCAGCCCCGTGTGTGTGTGTGTGTGTGTGTACAGCAGCAGCAGCCCCGTGTGTGTGTGTGTGTGTACAGCAGCAGCAGCCCCGTGTGTGTGTGTGTGTACAGCAGCAGCAGCCCCGTGTGTGTGTGTGTGTACAGCAGCAGCAGCCCCGTGTGTGTGTGTGTACAGCAGCAGCAGCCCCGTGTGTGTGTGTGTACAGCAGCAGCAGCCCCGTGTGTGTGTACAGCAGCAGCAGCAGCCCCGTGTGTGTGTGTGTACAGCAGCAGCAGCAGCCCCGTGTGTGTGTGTGTGTACAGCAGCAGCAGCAGCCCCGTGTGTGTGTGTACAGCAGCAGCAGCAGCCCCCTGTGTGTGTACAGCAGCAGCAGCAGCCCCGTGTGTGTGTGTGTACAGCAGCAGCAGCAGCCCCGTGTGTGTGTGTACAGCAGCAGCAGCCCCGTGTGTGTGTGTACAGCAGCAGCCCCGTGTGTGTGTACAGCAGCAGCCCCGTGTGTGTGTGTGTACAGCAGCAGCAGCAGCCCCGTGTGTGTGTGTGTACAGCAGCAGCAGCAGCAGCCCCGTGTGTGTGTACAGCAGCAGCAGCAGCAGCCCCGTGTGTGTGTGTACAGCAGCAGCAGCAGCAGCCCCGTGTGTGTGTGTGTGTACAGCAGCAGCAGCAGCAGCCCCGTGTGTGTGTGTACAGCAGCAGCAGCAGCAGCCCCGTGTGTGTGTGTGTACAGCAGCAGCAGCCCCGTGTGTGTGTGTACAGCAGCAGCAGCCCCGTGTGTGTGTACAGCAGCAGCCCCGTGTGTGTGTGTGTACAGCAGCAGCAGCAGCCCCGTGTGTGTGTGTGTGTGTACAGCAGCAGCCCCGTGTGTGTGTGTACAGCAGCAGCCCCGTGTGTGTGTACAGCAGCAGCAGCAGCCCCGTGTGTGTGTACAGCAGCAGCAGCCCCGTGTGTGTGTACAGCAGCAGCAGCAGCAGCCCCGTGTGTGTGTGTACAGCAGCAGCAGCAGCCCCGTGTGTGTGTGTACAGCAGCAGCCCCGTGTGTGTGTGTACAGCAGCAGCAGCAGCCCCGTGTGTGTGTGTACAGCAGCAGCAGCAGCCCCGTGTGTGTGTGTACAGCAGCAGCAGCAGCCCCGTGTGTGTGTGTACAGCAGCAGCAGCAGCCCCGTGTGTGTGTGTACAGCAGCAGCAGCAGCCCCGTGTGTGTGTGTACAGCAGCACAGATAGCAGCAGCAGCACCCCGTGTGTGTGTGGTACAGCAGCAGCAGCAGCCCCGTGTGTGTGTGTACAGCAGCAGCCCCGTGTGGTGTGTACAGCAGCAGCAGCAGCCCGTGTGTGTGTGTGTACAGCAGCAGCAGCAGCCCCGTGTGTGTGTGTACAGCAGCAGCAGCAGCCCCGTGTGTGGTAGCAGCAGCAGCAGCCCGTGTGTGTGTGTACACAGCACGCAGCCCGTGTGTGGTGTGTACAGCAGCAGCAGCAGCAGCCCCGTGTGTGTGTGTGTACAGCAGCAGCAGCAGCCCCGTGGTGTGTGTGTACAGCAGCAGCAGCAGCCCGTGTGTGTGTGTACAGCAGCAGCAGCAGCCCCGTGTGTGTGTGTACAGCAGCAGCAGCAGCCCGTGTGTGTGTGTAAGCAGCAGCAGCAGCCCCGTGTGTGTGTGTACAGCAGCAGCAGCAGCCCCGTGTGTGTGTGTGTACAGCAGCAGCAGCAGCCCGTGTGTGTGTGTGTACAGCAGCAGCAGCAGCCCCGTGTGTGTGTGTGTACAGCAGCAGCAGCAGCCCCGTGTGTGTGTGTACAGCAGCAGGCAGCCCCGTTGTGTGTGAGTAGCAGCAGCAGCAGCGCCCGTGTGTGTGTGTGTGTGTGTACAGCAGCAGCAGCAGCCCCGTGTGTGTGTGTACAGCAGCAGCAGCCCCGTGTGTGGTGTGTACAGCAGCAGCAGCCCCGTGTGTGTGTGTACAGCAGCAGCAGCCCGTGTGTGTGTGTGTGTAGCAGCAGCAGCAGCCCCGTGTGTGTGTGTACAGCAGCAGCAGCCCCGTGTGTGTGTGTGTACAGCAGCAGCAGCCCCGTGTGTGTGTGTACAGCAGCAGCAGCCCCGTGTGTGTGTGTGTACAGAGCAGCAGCCCCGTTGTGTGTGTGTACAGCAGCAGCAGCCCCGTGTGTGTGTGTGTGTACAGCAGCAGCAGCCCCGTGTGTGTGTGTGTACAGCAGCAGCAGCCCCGTGTGTGTACAGCAGCAGCAGCCCCGTGTGTGTTTGTACAGCAGCAGCCCCGTGTGTGTGTGTGTGTGTGTGTGTGTACAGCAGCAGCAGCCCCGTGTGTGTGTGTACAGCAGCAGCAGCCCCGTGTGTGTGTGTACAGCAGCAGCAGCCCCGTGTGTGTGTGTGTGTACAGCAGCAGCAGCCCCGTGTGTGTGTACAGCAGCAGCCCCGTGTGTGTGTGTGTGTGTGTACAGCAGCAGCAGCCCCGTGTGTGTGTGTACAGCAGCAGCAGCCCCGTGTGTGTGTACAGCAGCAGCAGCCCCGTGTGTGTGTGTACAGCAGCAGCAGCCCCGTGTGTGTGTGTACAGCAGCAGCAGCCCCGTGTGTGTGTGTGTACAGCAGCAGCAGCCCCGTGTGTGTGTGTACAGCAGCAGCAGCCCCGTGTGTGTGTGTACAGCAGCAGCAGCCCCGTGTGTGTGTGTACAGCAGCAGCAGCCCCGTGTGTGTGTGTGTGTGTGTACAGCAGCAGCAGCCCCGTGTGTGTACAGCAGCAGCAGCCCCGTGTGTGTGTGTGTACAGCAGCAGCAGCCCCGTGTGTGTGTACAGCAGCAGCAGCCCCGTGTGTGTGTGTGTACAGCAGCAGCAGCCCCGTGTGTGTGTGTGTGTACAGCAGCAGCAGCCCCGTGTGTGTGTGTGTGTACAGCAGCAGCAGCCCCGTGTGTGTGTGTGTGTACAGCAGCAGCAGCCCCGTGTGTGTGTGTGTGTACAGCAGCAGCAGCCCCCCGTGTGTGTGTGTAGCAGCCCCGTGTGTGTGTGTGTAGCAGCCCCGTGTGTGTGTACAGCAGCAGCAGCCCCGTGTGTGTGTGTGTGTACAGCAGCAGCAGCCCCGTGTGTGTGTGTGTGTACAGCAGCAGCAGCCCCGTGTGTGTGTGTGTGTACAGCAGCAGCAGCCCCGTGTGTGTGTGTGTGTACAGCAGCAGCAGCCCCGTGTGTGTGTGTGTACAGCAGCAGCAGCCCCGTGTGTGTGTGTGTACAGCAGCAGCAGCCCCGTGTGTGTGTGTGTGTGTGTACAGCAGCAGCAGCCCCGTGTGTGTG